>NC_137723.1:202500-228106 GCF_964034855.1 Anser brachyrhynchus | reverse complement strand
AACAAAAAACGGATTCCTCTCCAAAAAAACACTTTTTAAAAGCAATTTGGCTTGCAAAAAATCAAAGTGCATAGTGCAAAGCCCCCCCTTAAAGCAAAATTGCTTTAAGTGAGTAGTTTGCTCAAAAGAAGCTTGCTGAATACGAGAGAATTCAAAATAAAAGTGAAAGAACCCTTTTTCGGCAGTTCCCAGCCAAGGCGGAGCCCAGCTTTGGGGAAAACTCCCTTTAGTCAGCCATTTGTGGTCAGAAATCATGCAGCACCGGGGGATTTTCGGTCTCATGGTGAAATGAGCATTTCTTTGGGGAAAATAACTGAAAAAAAAAATAATAAAATATGTGTGTCAGGAGTGGGATTTGAACCCACGCCTCCATTCGGAGACCAGAATACCCAGCTGTGGGAAGGCAGAGTCTTGAGTCTGGCGCCTTAGACCACTCGGCCATCCTGACTGTGATGAGCATAGGGTTTAAATGGGATTATAAAGACCTTAAAAAATAATTTAGAGGGTTTTTTTTGTTGTTGTTGTTGGTTTTTTTTCCCCCTTCTTTTTCTTTCTTCGTGGGGTTTCGTGGTGATTCATCACTAGTGCGGGCACTGGGAAATCGGGGATGGTTTTCAGCTGATAGCTTGTGAAAATAAAGAAAATAAAGGAATGCAGGCGCCCAACGTGGGGCTCGAACCCACGACCCTGAGATTAAGAGTCTCATGCTCTACCGACTGAGCTAGCCGGGCCCTTGCATTTAATCTTTTTCATCCTTATTTTGGTGATGGTTTCCGGTGTTTCAGCCTCCTTTTCTTCAATGTGCTCACTGAGATCTGCTACAAAGAAAAAAAAAAAAAAGCACAAAGATTCTTTGGAAGGACTGAAAACTCCCCTCACCCTTCCCCAGCAGGTGATTTATGCATTTTTTTTTTAACCCTATAATTAATTAAAAATGGGATCGGCCCGGAAGGACCACATAAATAAAACTCTTCCTGCTTGGATGAATAATAGCATTAGGAGCACGTAGGTGCCTTTTGATGTGTAATCTTAGGAAAAAGTCTTATTTTTTTCTTTTGTCACATTTTTAGCCCAAATCAAATTTGGTGTCTAGGTGAGGGGAGAGGGAGGGCAAAGGGCTTAGAACATAGGGTTTCTGTAGTGTAGTGGTTATCACATTCGCCTCACACGCGAAAGGTCCCCGGTTCAAAACCGGCAGAAACACTGTAAAAATCTTAATATTTATTGTTTTTCTTGTCCTTTAAGCTGGTCAGGAGGTCGAAAAGCCAGGGCTGCAAATAAAATCTCTACTTACAGCACAAGTTTGAGGCAGATCATGAGTTTATGCTTGGATATTTTCCTTGGGGTCACGGTGGCAGGTGGGGCAGGGAATATCAGTGCAACCAGAATTTAAAAATATAGATTAATTAGGGAAAATAAATACTCTTTTCCCTGACCGGGAATCGAACCCGGGCCGCGGCGGTGAAAGCGCCGAATCCTAGCCACTAGACCACCAGGGAGCTGATGTCTTGTTTTATTATCCCAGTCTCATCTTTTATTGTTGCACAGTTTTGACAACATCTGAGGGGGTTTGTGATAGCACCGGTGTCAGCTGCCGGGCTCTGAGCGAAGCTCCCAGGGCGAGATAAATCCCTGGGATCGAGGATGAAAAGCCATTAAAAAAAAAAATTTCCACCCATTCTTTTGCCCTCCACCCCAAAATTCCTCGCATGAACCCAATAGAAGCTGCTTTGCTCAGCATCCCCCTGAGATGACTTCCCAGGCTCTTAATCCGGACAGAATTAAGTAAAAAAAAAAAAAAAAAAAGAGCCTAAAAAGCACATGCAAATGGTGTGGGACACAGGGGGGCAGCCCTGACTGTGATTCTTGCAGGGTCTTGATTGCATCGAGGACAGAACCAAGCCACTAAAGGTTTGGCCAGGTGCTTGCATATCACCTTTTGTAAGGATAATAAATAAAATAGAAATATATATATATATTTTATATATATATATATATTTTTCTATATATATATATATATATATAGAAAAATAGCAAAATTGATTAAAACAATTATGATGTTACAATATCTCTCCCTGGTGGTCTAGTGGCTAGGATCCGGCGCTTTCACCGCCGTGGCCCGGGTTCGATTCCCGGTCAGGGAAAGCAAAGTCTGAGAAAAAAATCAGAATTTTTCCTGTTCCCTCTTTTCCTCCCCTCTGGCAGAGGGGACCCCTCCGGACTTCTCTGCAAATTGGTGTGGAAAGCATTCCCCTTAGTTTCCATCATCGGTGTGGAAAGCATTCCCCTTAGTTTCCATCCTCATGTTGCTGCTTTGGGGCTTTGTCCAAAATAAAACTGTTTCTTGCTCTTTTTCCCAAACTTGGCTGGTTGCAAAAATGGTCTTTTTTCTAAAGCTAATAGCAAATCCGAGGGGTTCAGTGAAGAATTGCGGTAGTAAAGGAGCTGGAAAAGCTGGAGGAGAACTGGGTGCATCCTACCAGAATTATGGCATTTTTTAAGCTATTTTATGTGTTTCTGTAGTGTAGTGGTTATCACGTTCGCCTAACACGCGAAAGGCCCCTGGTTCGAAACCAGGCAGAAACAACTTTTATGGGACTTTCTTCAGTTTTCAAGGGTCTCCCTGCTTTTCTCCCTCCATCACCTCCTGCACCAAAGCAGGGCTTGCAAACACCAGAGCAGCGATGAGGAAAATCCAAACTCTAAACCAGCCATAATGCACAGCAAGCTTTTCCTTTTCAACCGCACGTATATATTTAACTCTAAAGAGTTGCAATGCATGTTATGTGTAGAAATGCAGTGTCTTTTTATTATTATTATTATATTTTTCAGGCAAATCTGTGTCTTTTGGCAGAGCTGAGCCCTTTGCTTTGCTCGGGCTGTTGGCGTGGATGAAGGAAAAGGAAACCCAATGGCAATGGGGTGGCTATAGGGGAAATGGGGCACATAATTTTCTACACCCAGTTTCTGTAGTGTAGTGGTTATCACGTTCGCCTCACACGCGAAAGGTCCCCGGTTCGAAACCGGGCAGAAACAACTTTTAAGGGACTTTCTTCAGTTTTCAAAGGTCTCTCTGCTTTTCTCCCTCCTTCACCTCTTGCACCAAAGCAGGGCTTGCAAGCACAGGGCAGAGACGAGGAAAATCAAAGCTCTAACATATTTCATTTCTTTGCTGTTCAGTACAGCAAAGCCTTCATTTTCTCCACCTCCACCATGCACACATTGATCCACAACATCTTCTGGATGCGTGTGAACATCTCCGTGATGCTGTATAAATGTCTGTGTGTAGCATGGGTGTAAATGTTGTGCCCTGCTCCTTGAAAACATGCCCAGGGGCTGAACACAAGAGCTGACTCCTTTGCTGTGAGCGCGGAGGAGCCAAGGCATAATGGAAGCTCTGCAAAACCTGTGCAGATGGACCTTGGGATATTGGAGAAATGAGTCAAAATCTACCTACACATCCAGTTTCTGTAGTGTAGTGGTTATCACATTCGCCTAACACGCGAAAGGTCCCTGGTTCGAAACCAGGCAGAAACATGGTTCTACTCATTTTTTTTTATTTTTGAATGCATCCTGTGGATTTTCTCCATCCTTCAACTCCTGCACCAAGGCAGGGCTTGCAAAGGCAGAGAGAGGGAAGAAGGGAAACCCAAAATCTAAAGCAGCTTGTCCCCACTGTCGTTCTGCACAGCACATCCTTCATTTTCCACACATCGTTAATACTGACCTCTCAAGAGATGAGTATGTATGATAGCTCTATAAATGCAGTGTCTTGTTAAAAAAAATAAATAAATAAAGCATAAAAGAAGCATGAATTGTCAAGAACAGAAGTGAAAGCCCTTGCTTTGCATGTAGTTTTAGTGCAGATAAACCTAAAATAAACCCAGCGCAAACAGGCTTCAGGCTATTGCAGAAATAGGGGAATACACATGTTCCATCCAGTTTCTGTAGTGTAGTGGTTATCACGTTCGCCTCACACGCGAAAGGTCCCCGGTTCGAAACCGGGCAGAAACACCCCTTTTCCTACTCTCCTTGAGTTTTTTACACCCCTCTCTATAATATGATTGTGCATTTTAATAATTTAATAATTTCCATTCCCACCCTGCTGCTTGGCAAGGTTTTCAGGGATGCTGTTTTGGCAGCCAAGAGAAAGGGTCGTTCTTGCACGAGCTGCTTCGGAGGCTCCCAATCCCTTCTTCTGCTCCCCACCGGTTCAGATAAAGAAGATTTTGTGCTGCTGTGTCCTCAGCTCACACAGCTGATACTCCAAACCCGTAAGCTAATGTGGGAAGACCGACTGCCCAGCTGAGGGCACTAATGAGGGCTAACAACCCTGACCATCCCCACCTCAGACCCCTCAAGCCATGCCCATGCCTCAGGGGCTCTACTTAAGCTCAGTGGTGGAGGGTTCATCCTTTTTCAAGCTGCTTTGATGAAGTATCTGTGTATGGCTGTGGATCCTGCTGCTCCACCCCATGGGCTGCCTTTATGGCTGTCTCTGTCCTTCTTCCCATCCTAAGGTACAGTGCAGCCACCCCAAACAGAGGTAAGGATTATCCAGCACTGGAGGTCATGCCAAGGGGGCAGAGTTTTTTGGCTGTCTATTGGTGAACAATGTGGTGCCATCCCCACATAACATAGGTTTCCTTCTTGGGATGCTGCTATTTCTTTGGCCTAAATCACCTTAACCTTGCTAGGAACCCACAAAGCTTTTTGTATCTTCCTCCTGTGTTTTTATTCTTATACTCAGCTTCTCCCTTGCCCAGGTAAAGTTTCTTCCCATGTTCATCCCAGGGCTCAGCTCAATTCCTGGACATCACCCCCAAATTTATGGTTCTGCTGTGTCAAAACTGAGCAGTGAATCTGCTCCAGTTTCCCTGAGCGTATTTTGCATTTACTCATGGCCCATATAAGCTAAAAAAAAAAAAAAACTGAGAGTGGGTGAAGGGGGGAGACTTTGCAGTCATGCATTCCTGCTCCTGGATGCATGTATTTGTTTTTTGGGACATGACCTTGAATAGCAGCCAAAAATTTCAGGCTCCACATTCAATTAACTCTCTGGAGCACAGCTCCTTGTCATTAAATGTGGATTTTCCCCTCCTTGCTGCATCTCTGCTGACCCACATTTCCATGTAGCTTTTGTTAAAGTCCTTTGCTCTTCATATTTCCATTCTTCCAGGAATTTAGGCATAGTCTGGAGAGTGAAAATGTAGTATCTTTTCTGTTGAACTGCTTTCAATCTCCTACAGTCATATTTCTATTCTACATGTAGATTCATTCTAATATGATGTTAGTTGTGGCATATAAGGAGTAAAACTGAATTTTTTCTAGAAATGGGGGTTTCTCTGTAAAATGTGATCTAGCAGTAGGAGAGAGTCCTGTGTAGTGACTGAACTTTGTTCATCTTCCAGTAACAACACAGGAAAACTGCCTAAAGAACAGGCGAAATCAGTAAGTGGACTGAAATTCTTGTGAATGTCAAGGATTAAACTGATCCCCTTACCAGAAATCTATGGTCCACTGTTGTGCATCTTTCCATAGAGCTGCTGAGGCAGCAGCTACGTGCTTATTTTCACCCTTATCACCTCCAAGAAATGGAGGGATCTGGGGTTCCTGGGGTGCTTTCAACTGAATTGAATGCATCAAGATGAATCCAGCGGCTGGCTGGGAATGCCTTCGGTCTCCTACTGAAGCAGACAAACCCCATGTGTTTGGGGACACTAGGGGGTAGGAAAAAAACATTTGGTGGCTTCGGGACCTTCTGGGATATCCCAGGAGAGCAGAAGGACTCCCAGGTGTTGGAGAAGCCACCGCTGGATGGCAGCAGAAGATAAACCCAAGGGCCTGCTTGCTTGGGAGGATTTTCCCATGCAGATCCCAAAGGAAGGAGGAGGAAAATAGCCGCCGCATTAAGCGCGGAGCTGCTTTTTTTTTGCTCTCAGATCGGTAAAAGGCAGCGCCGGGTCCCCCAAATTAAAGCACCGGGCATTACCTTTACTCCATATTAAATGCGGGCAACTTGCCTTACGGCGCTCCCTGGTGGTCTAGTGGCTAGGATTCGGCGCTCTCACCGCCGCGGCCCGGGTTCGATTCCCGGTCAGGGAAGAATCGAATTCTCTGTTTTCATTTTTCTTTTTTTATGTACCCCCTGCTAATACAATACGAAGCATCTCGGTCTTCGCCGCCTCTGAGCTCTGCTGCGGGGTCTTCCCCCGGCGTGGGCGCATAACCCGGCTGCACGTTTCCCCCGGGCAGAGCAAAGTACACTTGGCACTGCAGCAGGCACGGCAAAAAAAGCGAAACAAACCCAGCAATCCAGAGCTTTTCCTGCTGTTTTCTGGTTCCTGCTGCAATCCTGTATCCTCCCACCTCCCTATGCCTATTGCACAGGTTCTAGTTTCCAAAATAACCAAACCAGGTGGCCCGGCTAGCTCAGTCGGTAGAGCATGAGACTCTTAATCTCAGGGTCGTGGGTTCGAGCCCCACGTTGGGCGATGACTTTTAACATTTTCCCTCATGTTTTGCAAAAAAAAAATATCTGGGGCTGTTTTGTGAAACTCTCGGCCAACTCCATCCACAGCCCCCAAAATGAGAAATGTCTAAAAAGAGCCAAGAGGTGCCTCTCTGCTTAATCAATTTGCTCAGTGTCACACAGGGATATTTGGGTTGTTCTTCCCTTTTTCCAGGAGGAAAATGCCTTTTAATCATCCCTCTTTCTCACCCCTTCCACCACTTTCTTCTCATTTGCCCTTCAAAATTTTCCTTCATCCCCTGGTATTGCAGAGTGAATCCTACTCATTTCCTTAACCTCTACCACTGCTTCATATATATATATATATATATAAAAAAACATATATATATAACTATTATTATTATTATTATTATTACTGCTTTATGTTGTTTTTGAGTCATGTAAACCTCTCCAGCCTGGAAGTGGATTGGAAACAGGAGGGCATCCAGCCCTATAGAAACAGTGGGGTCCTGTAGTAGGTGTTACTTGCTGGTACCGATAAAAATAAATTCCAGGGAACCCACATTCTTCAATTCTTCAAGAAATATATATATATACACACACACCCTGTTTCCATATATGTAATATCATAGATTGTGAGCATCTTTTTTGATTTGAAACAGAGCCTTTTGCTCAACATTGTATGGAAAAGCACAGCAAAGAGTCGAGATAAGAACAAGTTGAGGTTTTGGGCCAGCAAAGCATTGCACCGTGCTCCTCTCCGGAGTTCTCTGGACCAGTGGATCCCAGCAAGAACCCAGCACTGCAAGAGCTTCTTCCACTCACTTCTGGCTGCCTGGAGGAGTTAAGCTTGGCTTCATGCTTGAAGAAATGTAGGTGTTATCGGGATTTGTGCCGTCAGCCCAAGCACAGCTGCATAAACATTGTGCTGGGTTGATACAGGTGAAGCCAAAGCACTCAGAAGTCACTTGGAGCAGGTAGGCAGGATTCTTGGAATCACGTCCTAATTAAACATGTAATTCTTTCAGGCCATAATCTTGTAATTTAAGCCCTCCAGAACAGAGATCTGACCATGGCCATGGGGCTCTGCACGAGCCACGTTTCCCAAGCACAAGAGGTGCACGAGTTGGGTGGGTTTCTTGAGCACTTCTGGCTGCTCACTTCATGCAAAAACTGCTGGGGATTGTCAAGTGGGTTTTCAGGCTGCAGGCTTTGGCTTGCAAGGCACTGAGATGAAAAAGATTTGGTTCTTCCATGTGCCATGCATGAGCTAGATCAGCTGAGGAAAAGGTGGATAAGGTAAAATTGAAACAACAAAAATACAGGTGAGAAAATGGGAAGTGCTGAAGCTTTTGTTTTTTTGCAAATTCCTGCTTGCTAGCTTAGGACAAAGAGGATCCAGGATCAATTGAAGGTTTCCCGGCATTGGTCTGGGTCCGTCCTTGTTTTTTTCAGTCTTTTTGTTCCACGAAAAAAAATGCAGAAGTCACAATGAGATTAAATGTGATGCAGAACAGGGAGGAGGATAGAGAGACGGTTTGCTTTTTGCCCAAAGTGGATGATGCTCGCACATCTACCCCTTTTATTGGTGTTTGCATATTAAAAATAAATATAAAAAATCAAGTAATGGGGCTCCAAAAGCAAAGGGCTGCCCAGGTTGCAGTGACAGCAGAGAAAGGCTCTAGGCTTGCATGCAGGTCTAGTGAATCTGGGTTTTTCCTATGGAGATAACCCAGGGCTCACTGCAAAGCAGGGAGCTGGGGGGTTTCTCTGCACAGAGGGAGATTAAAGGGTCTGAGAGCCTGCAGGGACTCACCCAGGGAACAAATATCTACATGTCCTGGAAGGACGACCGGAGCTCTGTGAGCTGTTTGCCCAGGTGTGAGCAGAAGCATTGTTCCCACCAAACAATATCCCCCGGTGGCTCTGAGGTCGTTCAGGTCCTGGCTCGGCCCAAGCAAGGGGAAACATCATATAAAGGCAGTGGGGATGTGAAGACAGGATGCTCGGACCTCGGAGCACGACCCCGGTAAGGGACCTTATTTGGGGGTTTTATTTTGGGGTTTCTGCTGCAGCACATCTTCATCCTGCTGCTCTTTGTGTCATTCTGATGCACCCTCTAAATACCCTGGGGAAGAGCTTCTGCTTAATCTTCCCATTTTAAAACTCGAAAATTTTCTCTTCTTTTTATTAAATCAGCACCAAATTCACTTTTTGCGTGAGAAAAAGAGCAGAAATAACCTCCCAAGCAAGCCCGGCTAGCTCAGTCGGTAGAGCATGAGACTCTTAATCTCAGGGTCGTGGGTTCGAGCCCCACGTTGGGCGCCTGAATTTCCTCTTTTAATTTACATTTTTCCAAACAGCTTTATCTGTAGGTATGGAAAACCACCGTTGCTATCTCTAAGCAAGAGAGGGAATTATCTTAAGAAATAGAAATGTGATTTTTTTGCTTGTAAAACCAATTTTATTTTTCCAGACAGATTTTTTTTTCCCCCCAATTCAAGAAAAAGCAAGGAATTTATTTCTCATCAGGAGCAAATAGTTCAAGGTGGGAAAGGCAGTAAACAAACTGGAGGTGTGTGTGGGAGGGAATTAGATAATAACCAAGTGCAAAATGAATTAGCTGGGGAATCTGATGCAGAAAAGTTGTCCTGTGCAGTAATTTTTCTCCCCAAATGAAGTCCCCCAGCAAAATTCATTGTATTGTTATTTATATATAGATTTATACTTTTATATTTTTGTATGTTAAAATTATATTTTATGTCTTATATATATTTATATTTATTATGTATATTTTAGATTTTCAGGACTGGAAATGTGTTATCTGACCCCTGCAGTGATATTCTCTTGTTTAGCAAAGAAAATAAGTTTTTGGGGCCCTCTTATGCAGATATGGGTTGTCGATCTTTTTTTTTTTTTTTTAACTACAGTGATGACTTATCTCACCTTGAAGAAAAGATTTGCATGAGAGAAGTGGCTGAAAGTTTTCTCCCGGCACTGCAATTTAATTGGAAATAGGTTTTGGAAAGGCTAAAAATAGGTGTTTAGAGCAGAAAATGCATTAGAAATGTATTGAGGATCTGTCTGATGCTGCCTTGAAAACAAAGCTATTGAAGTAATGGAGCAGGAAGGTGGAATTGCCTGTATTTCAGGGTATTTATGTGCTGGGAGATTCTCTAATAATGTACTTCAAATTTCTCTACTTTTTGCCCCCAAAGGGACATCACAAACACCTGTACCTTGTTTTTTGATCTGCTTTGCCCTTGCTAAAGGGCTGATCATCCATGATCATGAAGGTGCTTTTCGTGGGGCTAACCCTTGTCCTGTGCATCGGAGTGGGTAAGTGGAGGGCTGCAGTGAAATTGGATTTAATTGGGGCAGGAGAAGGTCTGGTGGCGGTCGGAGGCATCTTGTTGAGCTCTTGATGCCTGCAATGCTTTTTCTGTGTGCACTGGACGTTCTCAGGTCTGAATCTATGATCTCTCAAGGGCAACGTCTGCAGTTTTCCCAATCTCTTGAATCATCCCACTCTAAAAATTACTTTCTCTCCTCTGTATTCCCAGCAGAGCTATTAAATGCAAGGAGATCTCCTCTGGGCCAGGAGCTTCAGCTGTAGGTAGCTGGATCCTGGGCGAGATGTGAAACCTGCTTTATCCTGGAGAGCTGTTGGGATGGTCTTATTTTATATTATCCTCTTTCAGCCAGATGAATCCACCCCAAAGCCCATGTTTGAATTCATTCTCCGTGGGTCTGTGGTTTGATTTGTTCACATCTGGCTGGAAAAGTCTAAATTGGGTTGAGTGTCCATAGGCACCATCTGCCTCTCCTACACGAGGATTATCCTTAGAGGGTCTGGAAGCAAAGGTGATGCTTGCACCCTTCCCTAGTGGTCTCTAAATCATCTCTGGGGTCACCACTATCTTGTCCTAGGGCCACTTGGAGCAAAGTTCTCCATGGTCGTACAGAATAGGTTCATTGCTCCTTGTGTCTTCTCCATCCACCGCAGTCGAGGCTCTTCAGTGCAAAGTCTGCAAGTACAAGCTCCCCTTACTCGGATGCTTCCGTGGGGCAAACGAAACCACCTGTGAGCGGAGAGAGAAATGTGCCATCATTAAAACCTCCCTAGGTAGGTGGGGAGGGTCAAAATTGCATATTTTTGGTTCAGACTGGGTCTTGCGTATCTGCCTGCCTTTGGGAATCCAGGTTGATTTGGAGAATGAAGGAGGGTGCAGTATGGAGGCAAATGTGGGAAAGGGCGATAGCAAGGGGTCAAATATCTTAGTGGAGGTTGCTTTATGTTTGCTTTAAAAACCACCTTTTTTAGGTGAAGGAGATAATCTCCCACAGAAGCCATGTGAATTTCCTCTGGTGCCTTTTTTAGTATTTTTCTCCTAATTAATCCAAGCAAGATGATTATTTGGATGAGCTGTTTAAGGGGCTGACTTCTTGCCTGGCAAGAAGCCCCCCACTGATTTTTTTTTTTCCTTCGTTTAAAGCTGGTTTCTAACCGTGGCTTCTCTCTACAGGGAAGGTGACCCTCTACTACCAGCAAGGCTGCACCTCCGCGATGAACTGCGGCCGGGCACGGGCAGCCGATGTCGAATCCCGCCTGACATCCCACTACTCCTGCTGTGAGACCGACCTCTGCAATGAGGAGTGGGATGAGGACCCCACAGATTAGCCCTCGGTGGGGTCAGGATGAGGTCTACCAGCCCTTTCGATGCTCCGAGCCCTCGATTTCATCCTGAGCAAATATTGCCCTAAATTGGGACGGTTGGACGCGGTCTGTCTGCCCGCAGGGCTTCCCGGCGTGTCTGGCCTGATTCTGTTTCAGCTCTAGCAATAAACCTGCGGGCCTATAATTGGCAGCTGAATTTGGCTCGTGTGCATGTTTTCCTTCTCCAGACACTCCTACTAACAGCCCTTCAGCCTCAGCATTCCTGGTGGTCCCGAACATAATCCTGGCACTAAAACCCCAAGGGCAGGCCAAGGTGCTTTCCCCTGCTTGCATCCCATTTCTCCTAGCTGGGAATTTCCCTTTGAAGCTTTATCTAGCACCGACTTTTGCAAACAAGAGCATCAGGGAGCTGCTGGATGCCGAGAGGAATAGAGGACATGTACACCTGATAGACACAGGTATTTATTTCACCCTGAATTCCTTCATTTGCCAAGAGATGTTGAGTCATCCACCTAATACAGACAGGTAAAAGGACCTCAGGAGGCACCAAAATCCTGCTGTTGACTTCAGATAAAATCTGAAGGGGTGGCTGGAGCTGTTGTGGACACTTGCAGTCCCTGAGCACAGCCAAAGGCCCTGAAGAAGAGAGGATAATGCATGATGGGCAGTATTAAAATAAATGGGTTTCTTTTTTTAGCCTTATCCCCACCTCTGACAGCAAAAATATTATGGTGGGAGGAGAAAACATAATTATAGTGTGGAGTTCGTGTAACAGTGGAGATCCAGCTGTTATCACTGCTCTAGAAAAATAGGTATTTGGGACTTTTTATTTCTTCTTACAGCACAAGGGAGAGGCAAAAAGGGCAAAGTTTTTGTCTGATGCATTGGTAACTGGGAATCTCAATGTTGTGAGCAGTCATTTAGCTAAGTAGTAGATCATTTTAAAAAAAATGGGGATAAAATCATGGCCACTGCATTGGGCAGCAGAGGGAAAGAATGTTCCTTGTGATTATTACCCCCTTGAGGAGTTTGTTTTGTAGCTGCCTGCAGAAATTTCGTGGTGGCTTGGTGTTATAGGGTCTTTTTCCTTGGGTGGATACAGGTGTCCTGCTTCTGGAGCCAGTTTCAACTTCCAATCTGTTCCTGGAGTGAGAAGTTTGGAGGAAAACCCTTCCAGCCTTGGGACTGAGAGCAAGTCTCTGTCCATCCAGCTTTGTTGCTGGCTCCAGTTTTGGGGTGAGAAGGGGCAACTCCATTGCAGGGCAGTGATTGCACACATGTCCTACCTGCAAGCATGGGCATGAGAGCTTCAATGTGCTTGGACCCACCTAATGAAACGTCAGGATGCTCATTTTGGTTTGGTACCAAAAAGACCTGCAAGAAAACATGATATCAGGATTGAACTTTCCTTCCCTTACTTGAACCCTGCTGTTTGGGATGCCCAAACCTCTCTTTACCCTAAGCAAGCCACCCATGGAGGGTGGAGGTGTCCTGCAGGAGATGTTTCTGCCCTTTTTTTGCAGTTTTTTTTTGCAGGGTGCTGCCCCAGATATGAGCTTGAATCATTCAATATCAGGAAGAGATGAAAGATCTCACTCCTTCTTGGCTCCTCACATCTCTGGGCATCGGAGAGGGTTAAATAGGGTGCAGAGACCCTCTGGACAGGGTTTGGGTTTGGAGACAGGTGGAGGGAGGTGCTGGAAATGTGATCCTGGCTCTGGGCAGGGAAAAACGCTTTGGCACGGGGGGGGAGAGCAGAGCTGGGGAGGAGGAGGAGGGAAGAAGAGCGGTGGGTGCCCAGGACAGCTGCAAATGGGGGAGGGGAAGGAATGGTAAGTGAGATGGGGGATGACAGGGGACAAACGGGGAGACTGAGGGCTGGAAAGGGGCAGGAGCTGAGAGGCGTTGAAATCTCCGTGGTGTCCAGGGCTTGGGCTGGTTTCCTCCATCACAGTGGCCAGCAGTGGTCCCACGCTGCCTCCTGCTGTGCCCCTGGGTGCTGGGACCCCTTGGGATCCCTGCTAACACCCTCCTGATGCAAAAGGCTGGGAGATTTGGGAGGACACCCCTTTCCTACACCTCTGTTGCGAGGTACGTGGGGGCTCAGATGGGATTTGGGCACAGGGAGGGCAGTGGGATGTTTGTCTGTCTGTCTGCTTTTCCTGTTCCCAACAGGCTGCTCATTTTTTTCCATCAAGGTGTCTCACTATTTTTCCTTTTTTCTTCTCTTCCTCTTTTCTCCTCCTTTCCTACTTTTGCAGCTCCAGAGTGTGGATTGCTCAGCAGCTCATGGGCCACCACCTCTTCCTTTCCATAGATTTAAGATGAAAAATATATACGTGGCACAGGAAAAAAAATATCAATACAGTTGTCTGTTTATAGATCAGCAGAAATGCTAGCTGGAAGAGAAAGCAAGTTCCAGCCCATAGGGAGTGATGTGGGTATGAATAAAAATCAATATATATGAGAATTAGAAGAACACTTACTGAGGTGGAAATCCCTTTCCCTTAGGGAACTGCACACATAACTTGGTATTTATTGCATTTATAGGGATGTATGTGTGTACATATATATATATGCACCCATATATATATATACAAGCTTGTGTGAATATATACATATAAATATATATGTATTCTGCCGTTCTCCTGAGTCATTTGTTGTGTGTTATTTCTGTTCACAAACTAACGTGGGTCATAGCAAGCATAGGTATGTAGATTTTATTTTCCAACAAGAAGTGGGATTCCTTACCAAAAGTCCAAGAAAGCCCAGCACAGAGTTTAAACCAACCTGAAAAAGTGCATTTCTAGTTCCAAATGAGCAAGTCTGGAATAGAGTAAATGAAAACTTTGGCTCCTGCTTTGCAGCTGTCACCCAATGCTGGGATATGCGTTCACCATAAAAACTTTAACATTGCAAAAAAAATCAAGTGGAGGCTGGATGCCTCTCATCAGGGGTTTTCCCCAACTGTAAAGGCATCAGGATGATCTCCATCCCTGTTATAAATCAGAAACCCTTTGCAGAACCCTGGCATCAGGGCAAGATTTATTTTGCCAATGCAATGCCTGGGGTTGGGGTTCGTTTCCCCCTGGCTCCGCACATCTCCAAGGGAAGAATCTCAGCTTGGAGATGTCAGCTCAGCTGGCCTGCCTTGGTCATGAGCTGGCTTGTATGGATAGGATCACTTGACCTGTTTTCGTGTCCTCATTAGGAAAAGATGAATCACCCCCCAGAAGTGCCTACTTCTCTGTGTTTTTGTTAATGTGAACCCAAATAACAAGATTTTATTAACCTTTTACCTCCCTTCTCCCTAACAAGAGCTTTGGTGAGCTGCTTGTGTGGAGACAGCCATAATATGGACAATCCCCAACCTGCAAACCCACCCAGGAAAGGCCATATATAATCATTCCCCATTAATGTAAGGCTTTGAAAGTTTAACATGGGATTCCTAGAAGGCAAAAAAACTGTTTTTGAGACGCAGGATCCCCCCATCCAGTGCATAATCTTTATGGATTTAGGAAACTTATTGCCAGATTTTGATACAGACTTTGTGTATTCCCTTTCTCCTGTTGCTTTTTATGGCCCCTGTTGAGCCCTGGAGCTCAACCAAGTCATCTGAAGCACTAGAGGGTGAAATGGGGCTCTAACAAGAGCTCAGATGGTTAGCTGGATCGGGGCCTAGAGCAGCTGCTAAACACCCACCTCGGGACTCGGATCTTGCATTTTGCACTGGCTCGGCCAAAAGGCAAAGAGATCTGACGTCAGCATCTGTGTCCTGAACAGTTTCCCTTTTCCTGGAGGGAAAAAAAAAAAAAAAAAAACACAACAAAAAACACACACAAGGAGCTTAGATGCAATGTTTTTTGGAGGAGCAGAGAGCCGGGCTGTCTTCTTGCTGTGTTTTTTTTTCCTACCTCTACGTTGTGCCCTAAAGCTGAGGTCTTCATTACCGGTTTAAAGAAACCGAACACTGCAGAAGTGACCTCGGGCGGCGGGCTTGTTCCAGGAAAAGGAACGCCCACACAGGGCCGGGTGCCAAGCATTCATGCTCTGCGTCCAACCCCGCTGAAATCAGTCTTTGCCCGCAGGAGAGAGGCCATGGCGGCGATGTTCCTGCCCGGCAATCTCCAGGACGAAGCCACTTGCTCCGTCTGCCTGGAGTTCTTCAAAGACCCCGTGTCCATTGAGTGCGGGCACAACTTCTGCCGGGCGTGCATCATCAAGAGCTGGAAGGACCTGGAGATGGACTTCCCCTGCCCGCAGTGCAGGGAGGTTTTCCAGCAGAAGAGCTTCAGGCCCAACCGGCAGCTGGCAAACATGGCCGAGATCATCAGCCAGTTCGCCCTCCGCGGGGCCAAGGGGGCCGAGGAGGACGGGCTGTGCGTGAAGCACAGGGAAGCCCTGAAGCTCTACTGCAAGGACGACCGCAGGACCATCTGCGTGGTGTGCGACAGGTCCCGGGAGCACCGGCCTCACGCCGTGGTGCCCGTCGACGAGGCGTCCGAGGAGTACAAGGTAGTTGTCTTGGCTGTTTGTCTGCCCACCCTCCTGGTGTCCGTGTGGTCCTTTCCACCTCCGTCTCACTGTTTGTCCTCACTCGAGGCCCTGAGATGCCACCTGGACGGGGTCTCCCCAACCTCGGTGCAGGGAAATGTTGAACCCTGCGAGGAGCCGGGTGCTGCTTTCTCCCTCAAATTCCAAGAACTTGGAAAATCCCCCTCTTGTCTAGATAACCCAAACCTCTCGTGCATTACTGCTCTGCAGAAGGGAGAGGGCAGAGTGGTGGAAAAACTGCTCCTGTGAAAGCTCCAGGCTTGAGCCATGCTGCCGACAGCCCCCGCGGGCACCCACCTCATTGGCAGAGCAAACACCCACGTCTATTTTGGGTGCAGGCAGGTAGCCAAAGACATTGCCTGAAAGCAAGGTTGAGTTCGTGTCAGGAGCAAAGCTTGCCGAGGTGTGGACGCAGCATGAAAGCAGCCCACGTACCCTCCCTTCGCATCCTCCGTCTCCCCTCGGAGGTTTCTTTGTGCTCGCTGCAAGCACGCGAGCTTGTGGCTGCCACCGAGGGCTGCGAACATGGGTGCCCAGCTGCACGTGGGCAGAGCTGAGCTAGCAAATTCCCCCAGTGAAAGGTTTTTGTTTGTTTGTTTTTCCCTGCAATCCTGTTTGCATTTGCATGGCTGGAAGAACAAATTGTGCGCAGGCAGAATAAGATAGTAAAAAAAAAATAAATAAAAAATAGCAGTAATAAGGAAAAGCAACAAAATGGTAATATCTTCGTGCTTTGTTTCCTAGGAGAAAATCCAGGGCCGCTTAGATTTCCTGAAAAAGGAGAGGCAAGAGCTGCTGGAATTTAAAGTGAACGATGATAAGAAAACGCAGGAGCTTTTGGTGCGTGCAGTGCAATGCTCCAGGGTCGTGGGGATGAGGGTCTGGGTTGGGATGCTTGGAGGGGGCTAGGGTATGTTGAACACTCCCGTCCTGTACAGCCTTGTCTGTGCTTTCAGAGAGTGCATTCATTGGGGTAAATCCTTCCCATTTGCCCCTGGGTTTTGTCTCAGAGGGGATTTGGTCTACTTCGGATGACGATCCAAGCAGGACCTGGGATTTTGACAGAGCTCCCAAGCAGGAGATGATGGGGAGGCAGGGACTGGGGTTTATCTGACAATGTAGATGCCCCCAGAGAGGGAAAAATCTGGATGTGATCAGGTTTTCCTACACAACCCCTTCTCCCAATTTGGGCTGTGGGAGCAGCAGGTGATGACAGGGACTGGGGAAACCTCTTGGGCACCATCAACACTTGGAGAGTGTTGCTTGACTCGCTACCACCCCAGGAGAGAAAAGGAAAGCCCAACTGTTCAATGCAGAAGGGAAAAAACACCTGATATCTTCCATGGTGGTGAGACACCTGCCCCAGGTGTGTTTTTTTTTTTAACTCAGTGCTGAACAAAAATCATTTCATATGGAGCAGGGAGATGAAGAGATACAATAAGGTCTTGCACTAGCTGAATGCTGTTGACTTCAAGCCTCCATCACTCAGCAATGTGATGTCACATGAGAAAAAACAAGCCACCTTTTTTCTAATTTTTTTTTTTTTGTGATTTTTCACTCCCAGAAAACCATTGAGAACGAGCGGCAGAAGCTGCTGGTGGAGTTCGAGGGGCTACGGCAGTTCCTGCACGATCAGGAGCACATCCTCTTGGGGCAGCTGGAGAAGATGGAGAAGAGCATTGCCAAAAGGCAGAACGAGAACATCTCCGACCTCTCCAAGGAGATCACGCTCCTCAACAAGCTCATCACAGAGCTGGAGGAGAAAATCCAGCAGCCCATGCTCGAGTTCCTCAAGGTGAGGTGTTTGCAATGAAATGAGCATTCAAGTTTGAGTCTTGACATCCCTATCACCTTTATTTTAATGTGTTATTGGAGCCTGTAGAGGTGGTTTGAGGATATTTGTCCTTTTTAAGGGCTTTTCTTTTGCACCTTTAATGAACAGATAGTGCATGGCAGTGTCTGAGTGCCCCAGGCTCTGTTAAAATAACAGAACAACTATCTTTGGCTGAGAAACATCCCGAAAAAGAGGTGTGCTTTTCATATTTAATAACCTTGGATAAATCTTCCTGCCGTAAATTTCTCTGGACCTTTCTATCACCCATAAATTCCTGTTCTGAGCCATGTCAAACCTGAATTAGACCTTGCATGACCAGCCACCACAGTGGTACTGCCTGGATCCTTACACCTTTTGCAAATCCTGGCTTTGATGGGTTTTCAAGGCACAAGGTTTTGTGGCTTGCCAAGTTACAGACGTCCGCTCCTCTAGCTTAACGGAACTGGCGAGGGCTCAGGATGGAGTCTGTGGGGAGGCACGTGGAGCCCAGCAGGACACAAATCCTCACCAATTATCACAGCGGAGCCCTGGCTGCAAAAGGTTGGCTGGGACCTGAAAACAGAGAGGGGGTTTTCTGGTCAAAATGAGCGATTACAAACCTGGAAGGCATGAAGAAGAGAGCAGATGGAGTCCAGGCTTGGGTTGCATTGCAAAGAAGCTACCCCAGCCTTCTGTGTTACCCAAATTCTCCTTTCCCATTGATGTGGGATTCGAAAATCTAATCCAAACTGCCCACCCCAAAACCAGGCAGCCCAGTTCCTCACCAAATGGCAAAAGGTTAATGGGCGTCCTTTTAATTGCTCATGACTTTAATTAGAGTAGGTATATGGTGCGCACACAGATCTGCTTGCTGAGATGATACTTGCTGTGCAAGATTTCTTTCTTTTAAATCAAAACCAGATTTTCAAGCTCTGCTCTTTCAACCAAATCAATTGTCCCCTTTTGCTCCTCTATTTAAATTCAGCTGCGTGCCATATGGTTGCTTAAAGTTATTTTTCTGTATTAAACAGCCTTTGTCAGAGTGGGACAGAGAGCGACCCATCCGACTCCCAAATATTTTGGGGTGAAATTCCCCCAGTGGGGTTAAATTCCCCTCCAAGCACACGGGGTTAAACTCCCTCCCAGGCAGCATTGAGAGCACTGTAAATATTTGCAGAGCTTAAGCAGGGCGATGGCTCCAGTACTTGGCCATGGGTGAGAAATTTCACATGGTCTTTGCTCAGCCCCCACCAATGCACATGAAAACGATCCTATAACAATAGGTGATTTTTTTTTTTTTCCTAAAAGGTCACATTGGAAATCCTCAGCCATCCCAAGAGTCCTTTCCCATTCCCTCATTATGGCTTTTGTTGCCTTGGGAGTGGGTCTGATGTGCTTTCCGTGGTTTATGCCTTTTTTTTTACATTATTTCAAAGCGATCAGAAGGGGCAAATAAATAGGGCTGAGGACAGTTTTCATCCCTGTGAATTTTCTCCAAGCAGCAACTAGGTAGTAAGGGTATTTCAACCTATAATTTGCCTCCATAATTAACCCTTCCCGAGGGCAAATAATTTCACCCCATGGAGATATCTGTCCCAGGATGGGACAAATCAATCCTTGGAGACACCCTAAACTCTTGGTGGTGACTACATCATGGGAGACCAGGTATCTCCAGATATTAGGGAGAAATGGGTGTGCAAGATGAATGCAGACCTCCAAAGGCAACCTTCCAACCCAAACCACATCACAACTACAGGCAAAAAGCTGGAATATTGTACATTGTACAATATTGTACAATAATGTACATTTGCAAGGCTGCTTGCTCCCCCCAGAAACATCTGGGTCTTTAGTTGCTGCAGACATTTGGGTGGGATTTGGTGGGTCTGTGGTCCTCTGGAGCTGAAAGCAAACATCTGGGACATGGATCCATGCCTGCTTGTTGCAGCCATAAGGGATGGTATGTCCTGGATAGGTTTGATAAAGGGGAATTGCTCGCACCGGGCCATATGGGACATAGCATGGGTTGCACAGGTATTTCACTCCATCTCTCTTTTTCCTTTCTAGGATGTAATGAGCATCATAAGCAGGTATGGAGCACTGCTTCTCCCCTTCTTCTATGTTTTCTTTTCCCCTCCAGCCCTGTTTAAAGGTCACTGCTCGCAGTCCAGATGCCAGAGAGGGGCACCAGTGTAGACCTGGATAAAGCTCTGGGTCCAGCTTTTTGGAAAAGAGCATTATCACAAATTCTTTTCCTAGCAGAAAGCTTCTTCAAATGTCAAATGAGACCAGAACCCTTGAAGTGATTTATTTCTGATCCATAATTCACCCTAGGGCAATGGTTTGGGCACTGCTTAAGCCCTAAAAGCTGTAGTAGGAGCAGCTAGGTGGGGGTAACGTAGCACTGACACACTTTACAACCAGACAAGGGGATTTAACAGGGTGACATGCAAACCCTGGTGTCCTCAGCCTGCATGAGGTTCACCTAAATCACTCAGATTTGGGATCTGCCCCTTCTGGCAGCCAGAACTCACCTGCACGTGTGATGGGAGAAGAGGAGGTGAATGCACCAGGGCCACGCTAGACCATGATGGAAGTCATTCTCCAGACTTGCCACCAAATTTTCTGCAGTTCCTCCCTTCTAACAAGATTTGGGGTGGGCATTGCACGTTGCCAGCTACAAATAAAAGAAGAAAGAGGGGGAATAGCAACGATTTCCTTCCTGCTTTCTCTTTTTTCTTTGCAGAAGTGACGATGTGAAGAGCCACAAGCCTGTACCTGTGTGCACAGATATGAAAATGCACGTCTGCAATTTCTCTCTCAAGACCGTCGTCCTTGAGAAAGTCTTAAAGAAATTCAAAGGTACGTGGAAACGAAACCGGGGGGGTTTTAAATAGGCCTGGCCTTTAGCAGAAAGGGCTGAGGAGTGCTGGGGATGCTGCAGATGTCTTGAGGCGCCTTAGCACATGCCTGGCCAGTGGTACCAAAATAGGAGAATAAATTATGTTGGAAGGGACTTCTGGAGATGTGAAAGGACAGAAGAAACGCCAGGGTCACAAGTGAAGAAGATAAAGGGTTTATTTCAAAGAGGAACAAAAAGATGAACCTGAGCACATCCATTTTAGGACAAACAGCCCACGTTTTGCAGCTCCAATAGCCAGGCTTTGCATTTAAAACCCAACCCCTTGCAGCAGCGCAGCAAAGCCACGAGATGGTGCTGAGGGATTTGGAAAGAAACCGAAGGGCAGGAGAACCAGAAAGAGCAGGTCTGAAAGAAAAAAATCCCTAAATGCAAATTATGCCCGAGAGCAATAATAATAGGCAAGGATTGTGCTGGAAGGTCACACGTCATAGTACAACGAGGAGAACAAAATATTGCAGGGCACAATAACAAAATATTTTTAATAAATCCTTTAATAAAATAGGATATTATTATGCTCCCTTTTAAAAAAATAAATACATAAATCTACTTAGCAGGAATTTCCCCTCTTGCTTGTCCCCATTGCACAAACTGGCTGGGAGCTGGGATGCTCCATTCTCAGCACTTGCTTCTAGCTGAACGTGGCGTGGGTGTAAATGTCCCCGTAAAGGAGATTTTACATTTTTTTCCTGTCTTTCTCTACTTTGCCATTTACTGCCTGTCTCTTCTTTTCAGAAAACCTGCGGGATGAACTGGGAAGAGGTGAAAAAGGTAAAAGGCAAATGGTTAGGGCATAGCACCCTGGAGCAAAGACTTGAAATTGTGGTTGTAATTTGCAAAGCTGGTTTTGCAAAGCCAAAGAGAGCGGGGAAAAAAAAAAAGAGAAAAAGGCACTCTTTTTTTTTTTTTTTTTTTTTAATTTCTTCTCTCTCAATGATTTTCAGATCCAGCCTGCTCAGTTCAAGAGTCAAAAGCCGATTTTTCTAGCTGACGCCGGGGATCTGACAGCTAAGCTAGGTCCTTTCTGCCTCTTTACACTTAACAAACCTACAGTGTGGAACACACAGAACAGATTTTGAACCCCCCCCAAAAATAGATTCATGCCCTTTCCAGCCACAACCTGCTTTAATTCTGCCATATTTGCTCTGTGGCCAGGTTTCAGAGCAAGCTGTGGTTGGCGTCTTATTTCCTCCAGAGTTTGGGATGGAGAAGGTGTGGATGCTCCACGATCTTCTCCAGTGCAAAGTCAAGTGATTTAAAGTCCTGCTGAAAGCTGTTGGAATCATGGCTGTGGGCAGATGGCCTCTTTCAGATGGTGTCAGGAGGAAAAATTGCTCACTGGCTCCTCAGGGAGAGCAAAGGAGCAGGTTCACATGAGAAGTCGTGGATTTTCATCCACTCAAACCATGTGAGTTGGCCCAGATTGACTCTTTAAATGATGAACCTGGCTGGTTTTCCCCCAAAATGTTACAGGGGGCATCTGTTGTTTTGCTGGTGGTGGTGAGGTTGAGAAAAAACAGGAAAACACAGCTATGGGCTCTGCAGCCTTGAGCCCTCTGACTTTGCACTGTGGTGGGTGTGGGGCACACCCTAAAAATCAGCCCCTGTCCTCCAGCTGGCTTGGCCATAACGCAAGGGTCGCATAGCTAGAGTTCTGCCAGCAAAGCCCTCTTGTTGCAGAGAAGGCTTATTCTTGCTTTTAAGGTGGTGTTTTTCAGCATGGGGCTTGCAAACCCCTTGGGGAAGGCGCAAGAGGACGTTGGTTGGATCCTCTCCAAGCGCAATCCAGCTGAGAGGGGCCAGGGTCTGCCCACAAACCTCCCCAGCCCCATCCTGAAAAATGCCGAGGGGTTGGCAAAGCAAAAAATAAGGAAGGTTGGCAACGACTGCTTAAAAGCAACACGGCAGAACAACCCTTGCTGCATGTCCAGGGTGGTGTGTGTGCATGTGTAGAGGTAGAACTTGGCTGGTGCAGTTGCACTTTCCCCCTAACTTTTGTGAATGGACACACACTCTTTGAAAGCACCTCTCTCGTGTTCTGATATAATAGTGCAGCACATAGGACATGTTATTTTAAAGCCAATCGCCCTTTTTTTTTTTTTTTTAATTTTTATTTCTTTGAGGAGGAATCTGCTGCTTGATCTTTGAAGGAAAAAAAGAAACCTTTCTGTGTTGTCACTTTTCCAACACCTATGAAATGCCATGGAGCTTTCAACCACATCATGGATCTTTTTGGACTTCATATCAAATTTTCAAGCCTCAAATTAATGAATCTTGATAGAGCATAAGGGCCTTTAGCTAAAGAAACTCTGGCACAAAATCCACCATGTTTCTGCTCTTTATGTCCCATCTTGGAGGCCCCCAAAGCCACAAAGGGTCTCGTTCAGACACGGCGACTTTGCTGACTACAACCACAATTTGAGGTCACTAAAGTGCTCACGGTTTCCTTTGAGCTTGATTTTGGAAGGGGAAAAGACATTAGGATCAAAGTTCATCTACATGCATGCTCTGTTTGGGCTGCTTGGATGTGACAAGGTGTGTAAAGGTGCCCTTAGGTCACGGCTTTCTATGGGAATGTGTCATTGCGGGGCAGTTTGGGGAAAGATACTCAAAAATTTATCAGATAGGGGGGTGCATATAACCCATCTTGTGTTGTACATTAGATAAACCAGAAACAAAAAGAAGAAACAAAAATATCAATATCTTTTTTGGGAAAAAAAAAGGCTTGATCTAAGGTCCATTTTTACTGTATATAATTACTAATTATTTGCATGTGGTTTCACCATGGTTCAGCAACCAATAAGCACATCCTCAGTCCTTGGCTTTTTGTTTCATAAATCCTTGCTGAGTTACTATCACTGTAACTGCTGTCACCAACAGAGGACCTGACCCTGGACCCCGAATCGGCGAACCACCTCCTCATCCTCTCCGCGGATCTCAAGAGCGTGAGGATGGGCTGCAGGAAACAGGAGCTGCCCGACAACCCCAAGAGATTCGACACGAACTCACGGGTCCTGGCTAGCACGGGCTTCAAGTCGGGAAGACATTACTGGGAGGTTGAGGTGGGGGCCTCGGACGGTTGGGCCTTCGGGGTGGCCAAGGAGTCCGTCAGGAGGAAAGGGCTGACGCAGTTTTCCCCTGAAGAAGGGATCTGGGCGGTGCAGCAAAATGGAGGCCGCTACTGGGCGGTCACCTCGCCCCAACGCACGCCGCTGTGCCTCAGCCAGAAACTCAACAAGGTCAGGGTGTACCTGGATTACGAAGGGGAAGAAGTGTCCTTCTACAACGCTGACAACATGCAGCACATCTTCACCTTCAATGTTGCCTTCCAGGAAAAGGTGTTCCCCCTCTTTTCTGTTTGTTCCACGGTTACGTACATCAAACTGTGCCCCTGAAACATCTCGTGGGCTTTGCCTGGGGCCTCTATCCATGGTTGAGGCCTGGTGGGCCACGATGAGCACAAGGAACTCTCAAAACAACCATGCAGCCTGGGTCCTCACTATATGGGGACCATATATCAAATCAGCTTAAAACAGAGAATAGCTATTAAAACCTAAAGCTATTATAATCAGCTGTCCCCAGCAGTTTGCAGCCACCATCTTAAACCTATCCCTGAAGCAATCCAACTCCTCAGCGAGAAGGAAACCACTGGTAGCTGGATTGGGGCTCCGAGTCTGATAACAGACGGGTATCTTTTTTTCTTGGGTGGGTCTAAGGATGGATATTAAGACTGGGGTGTGGAAGTTTTGGAGTAGAACTCCCCTTTGAAAGCATCATTGCCTCAAAAATGAAATATTCAGTGGGTAAGGGTCCTGTGGGAAAGGTGAAGAGAGTGGGCAGGACACTTTGGACTTCCATCCAAAGCCAGAAAAAGGAAAGCTCCTTTCTGTTTGATCAAGTAACATCAACTGGAAAGCTCAGCTGGGGGTTTTGCCTCTTTCCTTCTTGCTGGGAAGAAAAGCCCCACAGTAAAGGGCAGGTTACTTATTTTAGGTTCTCCTTCTAAAATTTGGTATAATGCACTCCAAAGCCTGTTTTGTGCTGTCTCGTTGGTGGTCTCATCTGCCCTGGGTGATCTGAACCGTGTGGCCACAAAGATCTGACCTCTCCTGGATAGATACCATGGCCCTTGGGTTGCTTTTTCCATTGGCTTGTATTAGTGCCCTCTGCTTTGTTTCTCTGTCCATGGCCCTTCTGGGCAGGTAGTGCTGCTATTCTGCAAAAGGCCAAAAAACCACAAAAACAAACAAAAAAAAAAAAAAAGTGCTTTTCTTGTGAAGCAACAAATGTTAACATTTCTCAGGTGTGTTTGACCTGCAACACCTGTTTTTCTGAATTGTGGTGCTCCTGTGTAGCTCCTCCAGAGCTCCCCTCTCTGCCAGAAAAATGCCATTTGCAAAATAACGTGGTAAGGTTACTTTTCTCGTAGCGATGTGGTGCTGAATCTCCTTTATTTCCTCAGTCTCTGTTTACATCTCACCAAAATCACCCATTTATCTTCACTTTGTTTTTCTTTTTCATGGAAGTCCTCATTCTTTGCCAAGACAGCAAATGCTCAACCTGTGGCTTCGTTTGTCCTCTGTTGCTTTTGCCAAGACAAAAGAGTACCTAAAAGATAATAAGTAGCAGTCTGAACAGATCAAAAATATGGTTTCTGGGTTTGAGGCATTATTATTATTATTATTTAATTTTTTTGGAAAACATGTTAACAGCTGCCCCCCAGTTAATCAAGAACAGAATTTCCTGGCCAGCTTTAGGATGAGAAAAAGACATTTCTATGGAAAGCTGATCTTAATATGGACTCAAACCTGCTGGCAAACCCCTGGTCAACACCAATACCAAGAAATTATGGGTTGAACAAGTGCATTTACCATGTCGTTGGGTTTCTTGGAAGTTGTGTCCTTGGTTATGAAGATGTGCTGTCGATCAAAGGCCACCTTAGAAAGATTTCTGTGGCCCAAATTGTGCAAAGAGTGTCATAAAACCCCAGAGAGAGCAGAAATTGAGTGAATCCACAAGAAAACATCTCTGTGTTGTTTCCTCAGTGGAGAGGTGCTTTGGTGCTTTTTTTTTTTCCCCAGGTGTACAGGATTATCTTCCCAATGCATCATTAGAATCTTTTTCTATGCACAGCTGAGCCCTCAGCTCTGTCCCAGGTAATGGAAATTTGAC